>NC_092048.1:74107633-74136185 GCF_003086295.3 Arachis hypogaea | reverse complement strand
GAGGAGGACCTAAACGGCGAGCCGTAATGGCCCCATCTTCGGCAGGCTCCTTTTTTTCCATTTTTTTTACGTTGTGCTGACCCTCGTTCTTTAAATGACGCTATCCCGAGGAGGACACTAAAGGCGAGCCGTAATGGCCTCATCTTTTCGGCAGGCTCCTCCGTTTTTTTTTTTTTTTTTTTTTACGTTGTGCTGACCCTCGTTCTTTAATGACGCTATCCCGAGGAGGACACTAAAGGCGAGCCGTAATGGCGCATCTTCGGCAGGCTCCGGTTTTCTTTTTTTTTTTTTTACGTTGTGCTGACCCTCGTTCTTTAAATGACGCTATCCCGAGGAGGACACTAAAGCGAGCCGTAATGGCCCCATCTTCGGCAGGCTCCTCCGATTTTTTTTTATTGTGCTGACCCTCGTTCTTTAAATGACGCTATCCCGAGGAGGACACCTAAAGGCGAGCCGTAATGGCCTCTTCGGCAGGCTCCTCCATTTTTTTTTTTTTACGTTGTGCTGACCCTCGTTCTTTAAATGACGTATCCCAGGAGGACACCTAAACGGAGCCGTAATGGCCTCATCTTCGGCAGGCTCCTCCGTTTTTTTTTTTTTGTGCTGACCCTCGTTCTTTAAATGACGCTATCCCGGAGGACACTTAAAGGCGAGCCGTAATGGCCGCATCTTCGGCAGGTCCGTTTTTTTTCCTTTTTTTTCTTTTTTTTTTTTTACGTTGCTGACCCTCGTCTTTAAATGACGCTATCCCGAGGAGAGGACACCTAAAGGCGAGCCTAATGGCCTCATCTTCATCCTCCTCGGCAGGTCTTTCCTTTTTTTTTTTTACATTGTGCTGACCCTCGTTCTTTAAATGACGCTATCCGAGGAGGACACCTAAACGCGAGCCGTAATGGCCCATCTTCGGCAGGCTCCTCGGTTTTTTTTTTTTTTTTTTTACGTTGTGCTGACCCTCGTTCTTAAATGACGCTATCCCGAGGAGGACACCTTAAAGGCGAGCCGTAATGGCCTCATCTTCGGCAGGCTCCTCCTTTTTTTTTCCGGTTTTTTTTCCTTTTTTTTTACGTTGTGCTGACCCTCGTTCTTTAAATGACGCTATCCCGAGGAGGACACTTAAAGGCGAGCCGTAATGGCCTCATCTTCGGCAGGTTCTTTTTTTTTTTTTTTACGTTGTGCTGACCCTCGTTCTTTAAATGACGCTATCCCGAGGAGGAACCTAAACGCGAGCCGTAATGGCCCATCTTCGGCAGGCTCCTCCGATTTTTTTTACGTGCTGACCCTCGTTCTTTAAATGACGCTATCCCGAGTAGGACACTAAAGGCGAGCCGTAATGGCCTCATCTTCGGCAGGCTCCTCCGTTTTTTTTTTCTTTTTTTTTTTTTTTTTTTACGTTGTGCTGACCCTCGTTCTTTAAATGACGCTATCCGAGGAGGACACCTAAAGGCGAGCCGTAATGGCCTCATCTTCGGCAGGCTCCTCCGTTTTTTTTTTCCGTTGTGCTGACCATCGTTCTTAAATGACGCTATCCGAGGAGGACACCTAAACGCGAGCCGTAATGGCCTCTTCGGCAGGCTCCTCTTTTTTTTTCATTTTTTTTAAGTTGTGCTGACCCTCGTTCTTTAAATAACGCTATCCCGAGGAGGACACCTAAAGGCGAGCCGTAATGGCCTCATCTTCGGCAGGCTCCTCTTTTTTTTTTCGTTTTTTTTATTTTTTTTATTGTGCTGACCTCGTTCTTTAAATGACGCTATCCGAGGAGGACACCTAAACGCGAGCCGTAATGGCCCCATCTTTGGCAGGCTCCTCCGGTTTTTTTTCATTTTTTTTTTTTTTTTTTTTACGTTGTGTTGACCCTCGTTCTTTAAATGACGGTATCCGAGGAGGACACCTAAACGCGAGCCGTAATGGCCCATCTTCGGTAGGCTCCTCCGATTTTTTTTTTTTACATTGTGCTGACCCTCGTTCTTTAAATGATGCTATCCGGAGACTTAAAGGCGAGCCGTAATGGCCGCATCTTCGACAGTTCTTTCGGTTTTTTTTTTTACGTTGTGCTGACCCTCGTTCTTTAAATGACGCTATCCCGAGGAGGACACCTAAACGCGAGCCGTAATGGCCCCATCTTCGGCAGGATCCTCCGATTTTTTTTTTTTTTTCATTTTTTTTTTACGTTGTGCTGACCTCGTTCTTTAAATGACGCTATCTGAGAAGGACACTTAAAGGCGAGCCGTAATGGCCGCATCTTCGGCAGGTTCTTTGGTTTTTTTTTTTACGTTGTGCTGACCCTCGTTCTTTAAATGACGCTATCCGAGGAGGACACCTAAACGCGAGCCGTAATGGCCCATCTTCGGCAGGCTCCTCCGATTTTTTTTTTACATTGTGCTGACCCTCGTTCTTTAAATGACTATCCCGAGGAGACACTAAAGGCGAGCCGTAATGGCCTCATCTTCGGCAGGCTCCTCCATTTTTTTCTGATTTTTTTTTTTGTTTACGTTGTGCTGACCCTCGTTCTTTAAATGACGCTATCCAGGAGGACACTAAAGGCGAGCCGTAATGGCTCATCTTCGGCAGGCTCCTCCGGTTTTTTTTTAGGTTGTGCTGACCGTTCTTTAAATGACGCTATCCGAGGAGGACACCTAAATGCGAGCCGTAATGGCCTCATCTTCGGCAGGCTCCTTTTTTTTTTTTTTTTTTTTTACGTTGTGCTGACCCTCGTTCTTTAAATGACGTTATCCCGAGGACACTTAAAGGCGAGCCGTAATGGCCGCATCTTCGGCAGGTTCTTCCTCTTTTTTTTTTTTTTTTTTTTTATACGTTGCTGACCTCGTTCTTTAAATGACGCTATCCCGAGGAGGACACTAAAGGCGAGCCATAATGGCCTCATCTTCGGCAGGTCCTTCATTTTTTTTTCGGTTTTTTTTTTTTTTATTGTGCTGACCCTCGTTCTTTAAATGACGCTATCCCAGGAGGACACCTAAACGCGAGCCGTAATGGCCTCATCTTCGGCAGGCTCCTCCGATTTTTTTTTTTTTTTGTGCTGACCCTCGTTCTTTAAATGACGCTATCCGAGGAGGACACTTAAAGGCGAGCCGTAATGGCCTCATCTTCGGCAGGCTCCTCCGTTTTTTTTTTTTTTTTTGTTTTTTTTTACGTTGTGCTGACCTCGTTCTTTAAATGACGCTATCCCGAGGAGGACACTTAAAGGCGAGCCGTAATGCGCATCTTCGGCAGTTCTTTTTTATTAATTGCGGCAGGCTCCTTTTTTTTTTATATTGCTGACCCTCGTTCTTTAAAGACGCTATCCCGAGGAGGACACCTAAACGCGAGCCGTAATGGCCCATCTTTGGCAGGCTCCTTCATTTTTTTTTTTTTTTTTACGTTGTGCTGACCCTCGTTCTTTAAATGACGCTATCCGAGGAGGACACCTAAAGGCGAGCCGTAATGGCCTCATCTTCGGCAGGCTCCTCCGTTTTTTTTTTTTTTTTTTTTTTTACGTTGTGCTGACCCTCGTTCTTTAAATGACGCTATCCGAGGAGGACACTTAAAGGCGAGCCGTAATGGCTCATCTTCGGCAGGTTCTTTTTTTTCGGTTTTTTTTTTACGTTGTGCTGACCCTCGTTCTTTAAATGACGCTATCCGAGGAACACCTAAGCGAGCCGTATGGCCCATCTTCGGCAGCTCCTCCGATTTTTTTTACATTGTGCTGACCCTCGTTCTTTAAATGACGCTATCCCGAGTAGGACACTAAAGGCGAGCCGTAATGGCCTCATCTTCGGCAGGCTCCTTTTTTTTTCGATTTTTTTTTTTTTACGTTGTGCTGACCCTCGTTCTTTAAATGACGCTATCCGAGGAGGACACCTAAAGGCGAGCCGTAATGGCCTCATCTTCGGCAGGCTCCTCCGGTTTTTTTTTCCGTTGTGCTGACCCTCGTTCTTTAAAGACGCTATCCGAGGAGGACACCTAAACGCGAGCCGTAATGGCCTCAACTTCGGCAGGCTCCTCTTTTTTTTTTTTTTTTTTTTTTAGTTGTGCTGACCCTCGTTCTTTAAATAACGCTATCCGAGGAGGACACCTAAAGGCGACCGTAATGGCCTCATCTTCGGCAGGCTCCTTCTTTTTTTTTCGTTTTTTTTATTTTTTTTCATTGTGCTGACCCTCGTTCTTTAAATGACGCTATCCGAGGAGGACACCTAAACGCGAGCCGTAATGGCCCATCTTCGGCAGGCTCCTCCGGTTTTTTTTTTCCATTTTTTTTTTTTTTTTTTACGTTGTGCTGACCCTCGTTCTTTAAATGACGCTATCCCGAGGAGGACACCTAAACGCGAGCCGTAATGGCCCATCTTCGGCAGGCTCCTCCGATTTTTTTTTTACATTGTGCTGACCCTCGTTCTTTAAATGACGCTATCCGAGGAGACACTTAAAGGCGAGCCGTAATGGCCGCATCTTCGGCAGTTCTTTCGGTTTTTTTTTTTTACGTTGTGCTGACCCTCGTTCTTTAAATGACGCTATCCCGAGGAGGACACTAAAGCGAGCCGTAATGGCCATCTTCGGCAGGCTCCTCATTTTTTTTTTTTCATTTTTTTTTACGTTGTGCTGACCCTCGTTCTTTAAATGACGCTATCCGAGGAGGACACTAAAGGAGCCGTAATGGCCTCATCTTCGGCAGGCTCCTCCGTTTTTTTTCGGTTTTTTTTTTTTACGTTGTGCTGACCCTCGTTCTTTAAATGACGCTATCCCGAGGAGGACACCTAAAGGAGCCGTAATGGCATCTTCGGAGGCTCCTCGTTTTTTTTTTCGTTGTGCTGACCTCGTTCTTTAAATGACGCTATCCTGAGGAGGACACCTAAAGGCGAGCCGTAATGGCATCTTCGGCAGGTCCTCCATTTTTTTTCTTTTTTTTTTTTTTTCGTTGTGCTGACCCTCGTTCTTTAAATGACGCTATCCCAGGAGGACACCTAAAGGCGAGCCGTAATGGCCCATCTTCGGCAGGCTCCGGTTTTTTTTCTTTTTTTTTTTTCGTTGTGCTGACCCTCGTTCTTTAAATGACGCTATCCCGAGGAGGACACCTAAAGGCGAGCCGTAATGGCCCATCTTCGGCAGGCTCCTCTTTTTTTCGTTTTTTTTTTTTTTTTGTGCTGACCCTCGTTCTTTAAATGACGCTATCCCGAGGAGGACACCTAAACGCGAGCCGTAATGGCCCATCTTCGGCAGGCTCCTCCGGTTTTTTTTTTTTTTTTTTTTTTTTTACTTGTGCTGACCCTCGTTCTTTAAATGACGCTATCCGAGGAGGACACCTAAAGCGAGCCGTAATGGCCCATCTTCGGCAGGCTCCTCCGTTTTTTTTTTTGTTTTCCCTCGTTCTTTAAATGACGCTATCCCGAGGAGGACACCTAAAGGCGAGCCGTAATGGCCCATCTTCGGCAGGCTCCTCTTTTTTTTTTTTTTTTTTTTTTTACGTTGTGCTGACCCTCGTTCTTTAAATGACGCTATCCAGAGGACACTTAAAGGCGAGCCGTAATGGCCCATCTTCGGCAGGTTCTTTCGTTTTTTTTTTTTTTACGTTGTGCTGACCCTCGTTCTTTAAATGACGCTATCCGGAGGAGGACACCTAAAGCGAGCCGTAATGGCCTCATCTTCGGCAGGCTCCTCCGATTTTTTTTTTTTTTACATTGTGCTGACCCTCGTTCTTTAAATGACGCTATCCGGAGGACACTTAAAGGCGAGCCGTAATGGCCATCTTCGGCAGGTTCTTTCGGTTTTTTTTTTTTTTACGTTGTGCTGACCTCGTTCTTTAAATGACGCTATCCCGAGGAGGACACCTAAACGCGAGCCGTAATGGCCCCATCTTCGGCAGGCTCCTCCTTTTTTTTTTTTTTCCATTTTTTTCGTTGTGCTGACCTCGTTCTTTAAATGACGCTATCCCGAGGAGGACACTTAAAGGCGAGCCGTAATGGCCATCTTCGGCAGGTTCTTTCCGGTTTTTTTTTTTTTTACGTTGTGCTGACCCTCGTTCTTTAAATGACGCTATCCCGAGGAGGACACCTAAAGGCGAGCCGTAATGGCCCATCTTCGGCAGGCTCCTCCGATTTTTTTTTTTTGTGCTGACCCTCGTTCTTTAAATGACGCTATCCCGAGGACACTTAAAGGCGAGCCGTAATGGCCTCATCTTCGGCAGGCTCCTCCATTTTTTTTTATTTTTTTTTTTTTTTTACGTTGTGCTGACCCTCGTTCTTTAAATGACGCTATCCCGAGGAGGACACTAAAGGCGAGCCGTAATGGCCTCATCTTCGGCAGGCTCCTCCGTTTTTTTTTTTAGTTGTGCTGACCTTGTTCTTTAAATGACGCTATCCCGAGGAGGACACCTAAAGGGAGCCGTAATGGCCCCATCTTCGGCAGGCTCCTCTTTTTTTTTTTTTTTTTTTTTACGTTGTGCTGACCCTCGTTCTTTAAATGACGTATCCCGAGGAGGACACTAAAGGCGAGCCGTAATGGCCCATCTTCGGCAGGTTCTCCTAATTTTTTTTTTTTTTTTTTTTTTACGTTGTGCTGACCCTCGTTCTTTAAATGACGCTATCCCGAGGAGGACACCTAAAGGCGAGCCGTAATGGCCCATCTTCGGCAGGCTCCTCTTTTTTTTTTTTTTTTTTTTTTATTGTGCTGACCCTCGTTCTTTAAATGACGCTATCCCAGGAGGACACCTAAACGCGAGCCGTAATGGCCCATCTTCGGCAGGCTCCTCCGATTTTTTTTTTTTTACGTTGTGCTGACCCTCGTTCTTTAAATGACGCTATCCGAGGAGGACACTTAAAGGCGAGCCGTAATGGCCATCTTCGGCAGGCTCCTCCGTTTTTTTCCGGTTTTTTTTTTTTTTTTTACGTTGTGCTGACCCTCGTTCTTTAATGACGCTATCCGAGGAGGAGACAAAGGCGAGCCGTAATGGCCGCATCTTCGGCAGGTTCTTTAAATGACGCTATCCGAGGAGGACACCTAACGCGAGCCGTAATGGCCCCATCTTCGGCAGGCTCCTCCGATTTTTTTTTACATTGTGCTGACCCTCGTTCTTTAAAGACGCTATCCCGAGGAGGACACTAAAGGCGAGCCGTAATGGCCGCATCTTCGGCAGGCTCCTCCGGTTTTTTTTCCATTTTTTTTACGTTGTGCTGACCCTCGTTCTTTAAATGACGCTATCCCGAGGAGGACACCTAAAGGCGAGCCGTAATGGCCTCATCTTCGGCAGGCTCCTCCGTTTTTTTTTTTTTTTTCCATTTTTTTCGTTGTGCTGACCCTCGTTCTTTAAATGACGCTATCCCGAGGAGGACACCTAAACGCGAGCCGTAATGGCCTCATCTTCGGCAGGCTCCTCCGTTTTTTTTTTTTTTTTTTTTACGTTGTGCTGACCCTCGTTCTTTAAATGACGCTATCCCGAGGAGGACACTAAAGCGAGCCGTAATGGCCGCATCTTCGGCAGGTTCCTTCGGTTTTTTTTTACGTTGTGCTGACCCTCGTTCTTTAAATGACGCTATCCAGAGGACACCTAAACGCGAGCCGTAATGGCCTCATCTTCGGCAGGCTCCTCATTTTTTTTTTCCTTTTTTTTTACGTTGTGCTGACCCTCGTTCTTTAAATGACGCTATCCAGGAGGACACTAAAGGCGAGCCGTAATGGCCGCATCTTCGGCAGGTTCTTCCGGTTTTTTTTTTTTTTTTTTTTTACGTTGTGCTGACCTCGTTCTTTAAATGACGCTATCCGAGGAGGACACCTAAAGGCGAGCCGTAATGGCCTCATCTTCGGCAGGCTCCTCTTTTTTTTTTTATTTTTTTCATTGTGCTGACCCTCGTTCTTTAAATGACGCTTCCGAGGAGGACACCTAAACGCGAGCCGTAATGGCCCATCTTCGGCAGGCTCCTCCGGTTTTTTTTCTTTTTTTTTTTTTTACGTTGTGCTGACCCTCGTTCTTTAAATGACGCTATCCCGAGGAGGACACTAAACGCGAGCCGTAATGGCCCATCTTCGGCAGGCTCCTCCGATTTTTTTTTTTTACATTGTGCTGACCCTCGTTCTTTAAATGACGCTATCCGAGAGGACCTAAAGGCGAGCCGTAATGGCCATCTTCGGCTTCCTTTTTTTTTTTTTTTTTTACGTTGTGCTGACCCTCGTTCTTTAAATGACGCTATCCCGAGGAGGACACCTAAAGGCGAGCCGTAATGGCCTCATCTTCGGCAGGCTCTTCCGTTTTTTTTTAGTTGTGCTGACCTTTCTTTTAAAGACGCTATCCCGAGGAGGACACCTAAAGGCGAGCCGTAATGGCCTCATCTTCGGCAGGCTCCTCCTTTTTTTTTTTTTTTTTTTTTTACGTTGTGCTGACCCGTTCTTTAAATGACGCTATCCCGAGGAGGACACCTAAAGCGAGCCGTAATGGCCCATCTTCGGCAGGTTCTTTCCGGTTTTTTTTTTTTTACGTTGTGCTGACCCTCGTTCTTTAAATGACGCTATCCCGAGGAGGACACCTAAAGCGAGCCGTAATGGCCCATCTTCGGCAGGCTCCTCCGTTTTTTTTTTACGTGCTGACCCTCGTTCTTTAAATGACGCTATCGAGTACCTAAAGGCGAGCCGTAATGGCCTCATCTTCGGCAGGCTCCTCTTTTTTTTTCTGATTTTTTTTTTTTTTTACGTTGTGCTGACCCTCGTTCTTTAAATGACGCTATCCCGAGGAGGACACCTAAAGGCGAGCCGTAATGGCCTCATCTTCGGCAGGCTCCTCCGTTTTTTTTTAGTTGTGCTGACCATTGTTCTTTAAATGACGCTATCCCGAGGAGGACACCTAAAGGAGCCGTAATGGCCTCATCTTCGGCAGGCTCCTCTTTTTTTTTCGTTTTTTTTAAGTTGTGCTGACCCTCGTTCTTTAAATGACGCTATCCCAGGAGGACACTAAAGGCGAGCCGTAATGGCCGCATCTTCGGCAGGTTCTTCCGTTTTTTTTTTTTTTTTTTTTTTACGTTGCTGACCCTCGTTCTTTAAATGACGCTATCCCGAGGAGGACACCTAAAGGCGAGCCGTAATGGCCTCATCTTCGGCAGGCTCCTCTTTTTTTCGGTTTTTTTTTTTTTTCATTGTGCTGACCCTCGTTCTTTAAATGACGCTATCCCAGGAGGACACCTAAAGCGAGCCGTAATGGCCCCATCTTCGGCAGGCTCCTCGGTTTTTTTTTTTTTTTTTTTTTTACGTTGTGCTGACCCTCGTTCTTTAAATGACGCTATCCCGAGGAGACACCTAAAGGCGAGCCGTAATGGCCTCATCTTCGGCAGGTCCTCTTTTTTTTTCCTTTTTTTTTACGTTGTGCTGACCCTCGTTCTTTAAATGACGCTATCCGAGGAGGACACTAAAGGCGAGCCGTAATGGCCGCATCTTCGGCAGGTCCTCCGGTTTTTTTCTTTTTTTTTTTTTTACGTTGTGCTGACCCTCGTTCTTTAAATGACGCTATCCCGAGGAGGACACCTAAAGGGCCGTAATGGCCTCATCTTCGGCAGGCTCCTTCGTTTTTTTTTTCGTTTTTTTTTTTTTTTCATTGTGCTGACCCTCGTTCTTTAAATGACGCTATCCGAGGAGGACACCTAAACGCGAGCCGTAATGGCCCATCTTCGGCAGGCTCCTCCGTTTTTTTTCCATTTTTTTTTTTTTTTTACGTTGTGCTGACCCTCGTTCTTTAAATGACGCTATCCCGAGGAGGACACCTAAACGAGCCGTAATGGCCCATCTTTGGCAGGCTCCTTCGATTTTTTTTTTTTACATTGTGCTGACCCTCGTTCTTTAAATGACGCTATCCGAGAGGACACTTAAAGGCGAGCCGTAATGGCCGCATCTTCGGCAGTTCCTTCGGTTTTTTTTTTTTTTTACGTTGTGCTGACCCTCGTTCTTTAAATGACGCTATCCCGAGGAGGACACCTAAAGCGAGCCGTAATGGCCTCATCTTCGCAGGCTCCTCCGTTTTTTTTTAGGTTGTGCTGACCCTCGTTCTTTAAATGACGCTATCCCGAGGAGGACACCTAAAGGCGAGCCGTAATGGCCTCATCTTCGGCAGGCTCCTCCATTTTTTTTTTTTTTTTTTTTTTTTTTTACGTTGTGCTGACCTCGTTCTTTAAATGACGCTATCCCGAGGAGGACACTTAAAGGCGAGCCGTAATGGCCGCATCTTCGGCAGGTTCTTCGGTTTTTTTTTTTTTACGTTGTGCTGACCCTCGTTCTTTAAATGACGCTATCCCGAGGAGGACACCTAAACGCGAGCCGTAATGGCCCATCTTCGGCAGGCTCCTCCGATTTTTTTTTTTACATTGTGCTGACCCTCGTTCTTTAAATGACGCTATCCCGAGTAGGACACTTAAAGGCGAGCCGTAATGGCCTCATCTTCGGCAGGCTCCTCCATTTTTTTTTCTTTTTTTTTTTTTTTTTTACGTTGTGCTGACCCTCGTTCTTTAAATGACGCTATCCCGAGGAGGACACTAAAGGCGAGCCGTAATGGCCTCATCTTCGGCAGGCTCCTCCGTTTTTTTTTTAGTTGTGCTGACCCTCGTTCTTTAAATGACGCTATCCCGAGGAGGACACCTAAAGGAGCCGTAATGGCCTCATCTTCGGCAGGCTCCTCTTTTTTTCTGTTTTTTTTAAGTTGTGCTGACCCTCGTTCTTTAAATGACGCTATCCGAGGAGGACACCTTAAAGGCGAGCCGTAATGGCCGCATCTTCGGCAGGTTCTCCGGTTTTTTTTTTTTTTTTTTTTTTTACGTTGTGCTGACCCTCGTTCTTTAAATGACGCTATCCCGAGGAGGACACCTAAAGGCGAGCCGTAATGGCCTCATCTTCGGCAGGCTCCTCCGTTTTTTTTTCGGTTTTTTTTTTTTTTTTTGTGCTGACCCTCGTTCTTTAAATGACGCTATCCCAGGAGGACACCTAAAGCGAGCCGTAATGGCCCATCTTCGGCAGGCTCCTCCGGTTTTTTTTCCTTTTTTTTTTTTTTTTACGTTGTGCTGACCCTCGTTCTTTAAATGACGCTATCCCGAGGAGGACACCTAAACGCGAGCCGTAATGGCCCATCTTCGGCAGGCTCCTCCGATTTTTTTTTTACAACGTGCTGACCCTCGTTCTTTAAATGACGCTATCCGAGTAGGACACTAAAGGCGAGCCGTAATGGCCTCATCTTCGGCAGGCTCCTCTTTTTTTTTTTTTTTTTTTTACGTTGTGCTGACCCTCGTTCTTTAAATGACGCTATCCCGAGGAGGACACTTAAAGGCGAGCCGTAATGGCCGCATCTTCGGCAGGTTCTTACCATTTTTTTTCCTCCATTTTTTTTACGTTGTGCTGACCCTCGTTCTTTAAATGACGCTATCCGAGGAGGACACCTAAAGGCGAGCCGTAATGGCCTCTTCGGCAGGCTCCTCCGGTTTTTTTTCCTTTTTTTTCATTGTGCTGACCCTCGTTCTTTAAATGACGCTATCCGAGGAGGACACCTAAAGGCGAGCCGTAATGGCCGCATCTTCGGCAGGCTCCTCCGGTTTTTTTTTTCATTTTTTTTTTTTGTTGTGCTGACCCTCGTTCTTTAAATGACGCTATCCGAGGAGGACACTAAAGGCGAGCCGTAATGGCCCATCTTCGGCAGGCTCCTCCGTTTTTTTTTTTTTTTTTTTTTTTTTACGTTGTGCTGACCCTCGTTCTTTAAATGACGCTATCCCGAGGAGGACACCTAAAGCGAGCCGTAATGGCCATCTTCGGCAGGCTCCTCCGATTTTTTTTTTTTACATTGTGCTGACCCTCGTTCTTTAAATGACGCTATCCGAGGAGACACTTAAAGGCGAGCCGTAATGGCCGCATCTTCGGCAGGTTCTTTCGGTTTTTTTTTTTACGTTGTGCTGACCCTCGTTCTTTAAATGACGCTATCCGAGGAGGACACCTAAAGGCGAGCCGTAATGGCCCATCTTCGGCAGGTCCTTTCGTTTTTTTTTTTTTTCTTTTTTTTTACGTTGTGCTGACCCTCGTTCTTTAAATGACGCTATCCGAGGAGGACACCTAAAGGCGAGCCGTAATGGCCGCATCTTCGGCAGGTTCGGTTTTTTTTTTTGTGCTGACCCTCGTTCTTTAAATGACGCTATCCCGAGGAGGACACCTAAAGCGAGCCGTAATGGCCCATCTTCGGCAGGCTCCTCCGATTTTTTTTTTACGTTGTGCTGACCCTCGTTCTTTAAATGACGCTATCCGAGGAGGACACTTAAAGGCGAGCCGTAATGGCCTCATCTTCGGCAGGCTCCTCGTTTTTTTTTTTTTTACGTTGTGCTGACCCTCGTTCTTTAAATGACGCTATCCGAGGAGGACACCTAAAGGCGAGCCGTAATGGCCTCATCTTCGGCAGGCTCCTCCGTTTTTTTTTTACATTGTGCTGACCCTCGTTCTTTAAATGACGCTATCCCGAGGAGGACACCTAAAGGCGAGCCGTAATGGCCTCATCTTCGGCAGGCTCCTTTTTTTTTTACGTTGTGCTGACCCTCGTTCTTTAAATGACGCTATCCCGAGGAGGACACTAAAGGCGAGCCGTAATGGCCTCATCTTCGGCAGGCTCCTTTTTTTCTTTTTTTTTTTTTTTTTGTGCTGACCCTCGTTCTTTAAATGACGCTATCCCGAGGAGGACACCTAAAGGCGAGCCGTAATGGCCTCATCTTCGGCAGGCTCCTTTTTTTTTTTTGTGCTGACCCTCGTTCTTTAAATGACGCTATCCCAGGAGGACACCTAAAGGCGAGCCGTAATGGCCCATCTTCGGCAGGCTCCTCCGATTTTTTTTTTACGTTGTGCTGACCCTCGTTCTTTAAATGACGCTATCCGAGGAGGACACCTAAAGGCGAGCCGTAATGGCCTCATCTTCGGCAGGCTCCTCTTTTTTTTTTTTTTTTTTTTTTTTTTACGTTGTGCTGACCCTCGTTCTTTAAATGACGCTATCCCGAGGAGGACACTAAAGGCGAGCCGTAATGGCCGCATCTTCGGCAGGTGCTGACCCTCGTTCTTTAAATGACGCTATCCCGAGGAGGACACCTAAAGCGAGCCGTAATGGCCGCATCTTCGGCAGGCTCCTTTTTTTTTTTTTTTTTTTTACGTTGTGCTGACCCTCGTTCTTTAAATGACGCTATCCGAGGAGGACACCTAAAGCGAGCCGTAATGGCCATCTTCGGCAGGCTCCTCCTTTTTTTTTTTTTTTTTTACGTTGTGCTGACCCTCGTTCTTTAAATGACGCTATCCGAGGAGGACACTAAAGGCGAGCCGTAATGGCCTCATCTTCGGCAGGCTCCTCCGTTTTTTTTTTTACGTTGTGCTGACCCTCGTTCTTTAAATGACGCTATCCCGAGGAGGACACTAAAGGCGAGCCGTAATGGCATCTTCGGCAGGTTCTTTTTTTTTTTACGTTGTGCTGACCCTCGTTCTTTAAATGACGCTATCCCGAGGAGGACACCTAAAGGCGAGCCGTAATGGCCTCATCTTCGGCAGGCTCCTCCGTTTTTTTTTTACGTTGTGCTGACCCTCGTTCTTTAAATGACGCTATCCCGAGGAGGACACCTAAAGGCGAGCCGTAATGGCCTCATCTTCGGCAGGCTCTCCGTTTTTTTTTTTTTTTTTTTTTTTTTACGTTGTGCTGACCCTCGTTCTTTAAATGACGCTATCCGAGGAGGACACCTAAAGGCGAGCCGTAATGGCCTCATCTTCGGCAGGCTCCTCCGGTTTTTTTTTTTGTGCTGACCCTCGTTCTTTAAATGACGCTATCCCGAGGAGGACACCTAAACGCGAGCCGTAATGGCCTCTCGGCAGGCTCCTCGTTTTTTTTTTTTTTTTTTTTTTTACGTTGTGCTGACCCTCGTTCTTTAAATGACGCTATCCCGAGGAGGACACCTAAAGGCGAGCCGTAATGGCCTCATCTTCGGCAGGCTCCTCTCCGATTTTTTTTTTTTTTTTACGTTGTGCTGACCCTCGTTCTTTAAATGACGCTATCCGAGGAGGACACCTAAAGCGAGCCGTAATGGCCCATCTTCGGCAGGCTCCTCCGGTTTTTTTTTTTTACGTTGTGCTGACCCTCGTTCTTTAAATGACGCTATCCCGAGGAGGACACCTAAACGCGAGCCGTAATGGCCCATCTTCGGCAGGCTCCTTCCGGTTTTTTTTTTTTGTTGTGCTGACCCTCGTTCTTTAAATGACGCTATCCCGAGGAGGACACCTAAAGCGAGCCGTAATGGCCCATCTTCGGCAGGTCTCGGTTTTTTTTTTTTTACGTTGTGCTGACCCTCGTTCTTTAAATGACGCTATCCCGAGGAGGACACCTAAACGCGAGCCGTAATGGCCCATCTTCGGCAGGCTCCTTCGTTTTTTTTTTTGTGCTGACCCTCGTTCTTTAAATGACGCTATCCGAGGAGGACACTAAAGGCGAGCCGTAATGGCCCATCTTCGGCAGGCTCTCTTCGGTTTTTTTTTTTTTACGTTGTGCTGACCCTCGTTCTTTAAATGACGCTATCCCGAGGAGGACACCTAAAGCGAGCCGTAATGGCCTCATCTTCGGCAGGCTCCTTCCGTTTTTTTTTTACGTTGTGCTGACCCTCGTTCTTTAAATGACGCTATCCGAGGAGGACACCTAAAGGCGAGCCGTAATGGCCTCATCTTCGGCAGGCTCCTCGTTTTTTTTTTTTTACGTTGTGCTGACCCTCGTTCTTTAAATGACGCTATCCCGAGGAGGACACTAAAGGCGAGCCGTAATGGCCGCATCTTCGGCAGGTTCTTTCTTTTTTTTTTTACGTTGTGCTGACCCTCGTTCTTTAAATGACGCTATCCCGAGGAGGACACCTAAAGCGAGCCGTAATGGCCCATCTTCGGCAGGCTCCTCCGATTTTTTTTTTGTTGTGCTGACCCTCGTTCTTTAAATGACGCTATCCCGAGGAGGACACTAAAGGCGAGCCGTAATGGCCTCATCTTCGGCAGGCTCCTCCGTTTTTTTTTTTTTTTTTTACGTTGTGCTGACCCTCGTTCTTTAAATGACGCTATCCGAGGAGGACACTAAAGGCGAGCCGTAATGGCCTCATCTTCGGCAGGCTCCTCTTTTTTTTTTTTTTTTTTGTGCTGACCCTCGTTCTTTAAATGACGCTATCCGAGGAGGACACCTAAAGCGAGCCGTAATGGCCTCATCTTCGGCAGGCTCCTCTTTTTTTTTTTTTTTTTTTTTACGTTGTGCTGACCCTCGTTCTTTAAATGACGCTATCCCGAGGAGGACACCTAAAGGCGAGCCGTAATGGCCGCATCTTCGGCAGGCTCCTCTTTTTTTTTTTTTTTTTTTTTACGTTGTGCTGACCCTCGTTCTTTAAATGACGCTATCCCGAGGAGGACACCTAAAGCGAGCCGTAATGGCCTCATCTTCGGCAGGCTCCTCATTTTTTTTTTTTTGTGCTGACCCTCGTTCTTTAAATGACGCTATCCCGAGGAGGACACCTAAACGCGAGCCGTAATGGCCCCATCTTCGGCAGGCTCCTTTTTTTTCCATTTTTTTTTTTTACGTTGTGCTGACCCTCGTTCTTTAAATGACGCTATCCGAGGAGGACACTAAAGGCGAGCCGTAATGGCCCATCTTCGGCAGGCTCCTCTTTTTTTTTTTTTTTACGTTGTGCTGACCCTCGTTCTTTAAATGACGCTATCCGAGGAGGACACTAAAGGCGAGCCGTAATGGCCCATCTTCGGCAGGCTCCTTTTTTTTTTTTTTTTTTTTTCGTTGTGCTGACCCTCGTTCTTTAAATGACGCTATCCGAGGAGGACACCTAAAGGCGAGCCGTAATGGCCCATCTTCGGCAGGCTCCTCCGATTTTTTTTTACGTTGTGCTGACCCTCGTTCTTTAAATGACGCTATCCCGAGGAGGACACCTAAAGGCGAGCCGTAATGGCCCATCTTCGGCAGGCTCCTCCGGTTTTTTTTTTTTACATTGTGCTGACCCTCGTTCTTTAAATGACGCTATCCGAGGAGGACACCTAAAGGCGAGCCGTAATGGCCCATCTTCGGCAGGCTCCTCCGGTTTTTTTTTTTTTTTATTGTGCTGACCCTCGTTCTTTAAATCACATTTTTTTTGTTTTTTTTTTACGTTGTGTGACCCTCGTTCTTTAAATGACGCTATCCGAGGAGGACACCTAAACGCGAGCCGTAATGGCCCCATCTTCGGCAGGCTCCTCCGATTTTTTTTTTTTACATTGTGCTGACCCTCGTTCTTTAAATGATGCTATCCGGAGGACACTTAAAGGCGAGCCGTAATGGCCCATCTTCGGCAGTTCTTTCGGTTTTTTTTTTTTTACGTTGTGCTGACCCTCGTTCTTTAAATGACGCTATCCCGAGGAGGACACCTAAACGCGAGCCGTAATGGCCCCATCTTCGGCAGGTCCTCCGATTTTTTTTTTTTTTTTTTTTTTTTACGTTGTGCTGACCTCGTTCTTTAAATGACGCTATCCGAGAGGACACTAAAGGCGAGCCGTAATGGCCGCATCTTCGGCAGGTTCTTTCGTTTTTTTTTTACGTTGTGCTGACCCTCGTTCTTTAAATGACGCTATCCCGAGGAGGACACCTAAACGCGAGCCGTAATGGCCCATCTTCGGCAGGCTCCTCCGATTTTTTTTTTACATCGTGCTGACCCTCGTTCTTTAAATGACGCTATCCCGAGAGGACACTTAAAGGCGAGCCGTAATGGCCTCATCTTCGGCAGGCTCCTCCATTTTTTTTTTTTTTTTTTTTTTTACGTTGTGCTGACCCTCGTTCTTTAAATGACGCTATCCGAGGAGGACACTAAAGGCGAGCCGTAATGGCCTCATCTTCGGCAGGCTCCTCCGTTTTTTTTTTTAGGTTGTGCTGACCCTCGTTCTTTAAATGACGCTATCCCGAGGAGGACACCTAAAGGGAGCCGTAATGGCCTCATCTTCGGCAGGCTCCTCTATTTTTTTTTAAGTTGTGCTGACCCTCGTTCTTTAAATGACGCTATCCCAGGAGGACACTAAAGGCGAGCCGTAATGGCCGCATCTTCGGCAGGTTCTTCCTTTTTTTTTTTTTTTTTTTTTTTACGTTGTGCTGACCTCGTTCTTTAAATGACGCTATCCCGAGGAGGACACCTAAAGGCGAGCCGTAATGGCCTCATCTTCGGCAGGCTCCTTCATTTTTTTTTTTTTTTTTTTTTTCCATTGTGCTGACCCTCGTTCTTTAAATGACGCTATCCCAAGGAGGACACCTAAACGCGAGCCGTAATGGCCCCATCTTCGGCAGGCTCCTCCGATTTTTTTTTTACCTTGTGCTGACCCTCGTTCTTTAAATGACGCTATCCGAGTAGGACACTTAAAGGCGAGCCGTAATGGCCTCATCTTCGGCAGGCTCCTCCATTTTTTTTCCGGTTTTTTTTTTTTTTTTTTGTGCTGACCCTCGTTCTTTAATGACGCTATCCCGAGGAGGAGAGTTAAAGGCGAGCCGTAATGGCCGCATCTTCGGCAGGTTCTTTAAATGACGCTATCCCGAGGAGGACACCTAAACGCGAGCCGTAATGGCCCATCTTCGGCAGGCTCCTCCGATTTTTTTTACATTGTGCTGACCCTCGTTCTTTAAAGACGCTATCCCGAGGAGGACACCTAAACGCGAGCCGTAATGGCCGCATCTTTGGCAGGCTCCTTCGTTTTTTTTTTTTTTTTTTACGTTGTGCTGACCCTCGTTCTTTAAATGACGCTATCCCGAGGAGGACACCTAAAGGCGAGCCGTAATGGCCTCATCTTCGGCAGGCTCCTCCGTTTTTTTTTTTTTTTTTTTTTTTTTACGTTGTGCTGACCCTCGTTCTTTAAATGACGCTATCCCGAGGAGGACACTTAAAGGCGAGCCGTAATGGCTGCATCTTCGGCAGGTTCTTTCGGTTTTTTTTTTTACGTTGTGCTGACCCTCGTTCTTTAAATGACGCTATCCCGAGGAACACCTAAACGCGAGCCGTAATGGCCCATCTTCGGCAGGCTCCTCCGATTTTTTTTTTACATCGTGCTGACCCTCGTTCTTTAAATGACGCTATCCCGAGTAGGACACTAAAGGCGAGCCGTAATGGCCTCATCTTCGGCAGGCTCTCCGTTTTTTTTTCTGATTTTTTTTTTTTTTTACGTTGTGCTGACCCTCGTTCTTTAAATGACGCTATCCGAGGAGGACACCTAAAGGCGAGCCGTAATGGCCTCATCTTCGGCAGGCTCCTCCGGTTTCTTTTTTCCGTTGTGCTGACCTCGTTCTTTAAACGCTATCCGAGGAGGACACCTAAACGCGAGCCGTAATGGCCTCATCTTCGGCAGGCTCCTCTTTTTTTTTTCTTTTTTTTTTAAGTTGTGCTGACCCTCGTTCTTTAAATGACGCTATCCCGAGGAGGACACCTAAAGGCGAGCCGTAATGGCCTCATCTTCGGCAGGCTCCTTCGTTTTTTTTTTTTTTTTTTTTTTTTTATTGTGCTGACCCTCGTTCTTTAAATGACGCTATCCGAGGAGGACACCTAAACGCGAGCCGTAATGGCCCATCTTTGGCAGGCTCCTCCGGTTTTTTTTTCCATTTTTTTTTTTTTTTTTTTACGTTGTGTGACCCTCGTTCTTTAAATGACGCTATCCCGAGGAGGACACCTAAACGCGAGCCGTAATGGCCCATCTTCGGTAGGCTCCTCCGATTTTTTTTTTTACATTGTGCTGACCCTCGTTCTTTAAATGACGCTATCCGGGAGACACTTAAAGGCGAGCCGTAATGGCCGCATCTTCGACAGTTCTTTTTTTTTTTTTTTTTTTACGTTGTGCTGACCCTCGTTCTTTAAATGACGCTATCCCGAGGAGGACACCTAAACGCGAGCCGTAATGGCCGCATCTTTGGCAGGCTCCTTCAGTTTTTTTTTTTTTTTTTTACGTTGTGCTGACCCTCGTTCTTTAAATGACGCTATCTCGAGGAGGACACCTAAAGGTGAGCCGTAATGGCCTCATCTTCGGCAGGCTCCTCCGTTTTTTTTTTCGGTTTTTTTTTTTTTTTACGTTGTGCTGACCCTCGTTCTTTAAATGACGCTATCCCGAGGAGGACACCTAAATGCGAGCCGTAATGGTCATCTTCGGCAGGTTCCTTCGGTTTTTTTTTACGTTGTGCTGACCCTCGTTCTTTAAATGACGCTATCCCGAGGAGGACACCTAAACGCGAGCCGTAATGGCTCATCTTCGGCAGGTTCCTCTTTTTTTTCCATTTTTTTTTTTTTTCATTGTGCTGACCCTCGTTCTTTAAATGAAGCTATCCCAGGAGGACACTAAAGGCGAGCCGTAATGGCCGCATCTTCGGCAGGTTCTTCCGGTTTTTTTTTTTTTTTTTTTTTACGTTGTGCTGACTCGTTCTTTAAATGACGCTATCCGAGGAGGACACCTAGGAACCTAAAGGCGAGCCGTAATGGCTCATCTTCGGCAGGCTCCTTCATTTTTTTTTTTTTTTTTTTTTTACATTGTGCTGACCCTCGTTCTTTAAATGACGCTATCCCGAGGAGACACCTAAACGCGAGCCGTAATGGCCCCATCTTTTGCAGGCTCCTCCGGTTTTTTTTTTTTTTTTTTACATTGTGCTGACCCTCGTTCTTTAAATGACGGTATCCCGAGGAGGACACCTAAACGCGAGCCGTAATGGCCCATCTTCGGCAGGCTCCTCCGATTTTTTTTTTACATTGTGCTGACCCTCGTTCTTTAAATGACGTATCCGAGGAGGACACTTAAAGGCGAGCCGTAATGGCCTCATCTTCGGCAGGCTCCTCCATTTTTTTTCCGGTTTTTTTTTTTTTTTTTACATTGTGCTGACCTCGTTCTTTAAATGACGCTATCCCGAGGAGGACACTTAAAGGCGAGCCGTAATGGCCGCATCTTCGGCAGGTTCTTTCGGTTTTTTTTTTTTTTTTACGTTGTGCTGACCCTCGTTCTTTAAATGACGCTATCCGAGGAGGACACTAAACGAGCCGTAATGGCCCATTTTCGGCAGGCTCCTCCGATTTTTTTTTTTACATTGTGCTGACCCTCGTTCTTTAAATGACGCTATCCCGAGGAGGACACTAAAGGCGAGCCGTAATGGCCTCATCTTCGGCAGGCTCCTCTTTTGGTTTTTTTTTTTTTTTTTTTTTACGTTGTGCTGACCCTCGTTCTTTAAATGACGTATCCCGAGGAGGACACCTAAAGGAGAGCCGTAATGGCCTCATCTTCGGCAGGCTCCTCCGGTTTTTTTTTTACGTTGTGCTGACCCTCGTTCTTTAAATGACGCTATCCCGAGGAGGACACCTAAATGCGAGCCGTAATGGCTCATCTTCGGCAGGCTCCTCTGTTTTTTTTCGTTTTTTTTTTTTTACGTTGTGCTGACCTCGTTCTTTAAATGACGCTATCCCCAGGGGACACTTAAAGGCGAGCCGTAATGGCGCATCTTCGGCAGGTTCTCCGGTTTTTTTTTTTTTTTTTTTTTATACGTTGTGCTGACCCTCGTTCTTTAAATGACGCTATCCCGAGGAGGACACCTAAGGCGAGCCGTAATGGCCTCATCTTTGGCAGGCTCCTGTTTTTTTTTTCTTTTTTTTTTTTTATTGTGCTGACCCTCGTTCTTTAAATGACGCTATCCCGAGGAGGACACCTAAACGCGAGCCGTAATGGCCCATCTTTGGCAGGCTCCTCCGGTTTTTTTCCGTTTTTTTTTTTTTTTTTACGTTGTGCTGACCCTGTTCTTTAAATGACGCTATCCCGAGGAGGACACCTAAACGCGAGCCGTAATGGCCCATCTTCGGCAGGCTCTCCGATTTTTTTTTTTTACATTGTGCTGACCCTCGTTCTTTAAATGACGCTATCCCGAGTAGGACACTTAAAGGCGAGCCGTAATGGCCGCATCTTCGGCAGGTTCTTTCGGTTTTTTTTTTTTTTTTTTACGTTGTGCTGACCCTCGTTCTTTAAATGACGCTATCCCGAGAGGACACCTAAACGAGCCGTAATGGCCGCATCTTCGGCAGGCTCCTCCGATTTTTTTTTTTAGTTGTGCTGACCCTCGTTCTTTAAATGACGCTATCCCGAGGAGGACACTAAAGGCAGCCGTAATGGCCTCATCTTCGGCAGGCTCCTCCTTTTTTTTTCCGGTTTTTTTTTTTTTTTTTTTACGTTGTGCTGACCCTCGTTCTTTAAATGACGCTATCCGAGGAGGACACTTAAAGGCGAGCCGTAATGGCCGCATCTTCGGCAGGTTCTTTCGGTTTTTTTTTTTTACATTGTGCTGACCCTCGTTCTTTAAATGACGCTATCCCGAGGACACTAAAGGCGAGCCGTAATGGCCTCATCTTCGGCAGGCTCCTCCGTTTTTTTTTTTTTTTTTTCTTGTGCTGACCCTCGTTCTTTAAATGACGCTATCCCGAGGAGGACACCTAAAGGCGAGCCGTAATGGCGCATCTTCGGCAGGTTCTTTCGGTTTTTTTTTTTTTACGTTGTGCTGACCCTCGTTCTTTAAATGACGCTATCCCGAGAGGACACTAAAGGAGCCGTAATGGCCTCATCTTCGGCAGGCTCCTCCATTTTTTTTCTTTTTTTTTTTTTTTTTTACGTTGTGCTGACCCTCGTTCTTTAAATGACTATCCTGAGGAGGACACCTAAAGGCGAGCCGTAATGGCCTCATCTTCGGCAGGCTCCTCCGGTTTTTTTTTTACGTTGTGCTGACCTCGTTCTTTAAATGACGCTATCCCGAGGAGGACACCTAAACGCGAGCCGTAATGGCTCATCTTCGGCAGGCTCTTCTGTTTTTTTTTTTTTTTTTTTTTACGTTGTGCTGACCCTCGTTCTTTAAATGACGCTATCCCGAGGAGGACACTAAACGGCGAGCCGTAATGGCCGCATCTTCGGCAGGTTCTCCAGTTTTTTTTTTTTTTTTTTTTTATACGTTGTGCTGACCCTCGTTCTTTAAATGACGCTATCCCGAGGAGGACACCTAAAGGCGAGCCGTAATGGCCTCATCTTTGAGGCTCCTTCGTTTTTTTTTTTTTTTTTTTTTTTTTTGTGCTGACCCTCGTTCTTTAAATGACGCTATCCCGAGGAGGACACCTAAACGCGAGCCGTAATGGCCCATCTTTGGCAGGCTCTCTGGTTTTTTTTTCCGTTTTTTTTTTTTTTTTTTACGTTGTGCTGACCCTCGTTCTTTAAATGACGCTATCCCGAGGAGGACACCTAAACGCGAGCCGTAATGGCCCATCTTCGGCAGGCTCCTCCGTTTTTTTTTTTACATTGTGTGACCCTCGTTCTTTAAATGACGCTATCCCGAGGAGGACACTAAAGGCGAGCCGTAATGGCCTCATCTTCGGCAGGCTCTCTGTTTTTTTTTTCCGGTTTTTTTTTTTTTTTTTACATTGTGCTGACCCTCGTTCTTTAAATGACGCTATCCCGAGGAGGACACTAAAGGCGAGCCGTAATGGCCGCATCTTCGGCAGGTTCTTTCGGTTTTTTTTTTACGTTGTGCTGACCCTCGTTCTTTAAATGACGCTATCCCGAGAGGACACCTAAACGAGCCGTAATGGCTCCATCTTCGGCAGGCTCCTCCGATTTTTTTTTTTACATTGTGCTGACCCTCGTTCTTTAAATGACGCTATCCGAGTAGGACACTTAAAGGCAGCCGTAATGGCCTCATCTTCGGCAGGCTCCTCTTTTTTCCGGTTTTTTTTTTTTTTTTACGTTGTGCTGACCCTCGTTCTTTAAATGACGCTATCCGAGGAGGACACTAAAGGCGAGCCGTAATGGCCTCATCTTCGGCAGGCTCCTCCGTTTTTTTTTTACGTTGTGCTGACCTCGTTCTTTAAAGACGCTATCCCGAGGAGGACACCTAAACGCGAGCCGTAATGGCTCATCTTGGCAGGCCCTCTGTTTTTTTCTTTTTTTTTTTTACGTTGTGCTGACCCTCGTTCTTTAAATGATGCTATCCCCAGGAGGACACTAAAGGCGAGCCGTAATGGTCGCATCTTCGCAGGTTCTTTCGGTTTTTTTTTTTTTTACGTTGTGCTGACCCTCGTTCTTTAAATGACGCTATCCCGAGAGGACACTAAACGAGCCGTAATGGCCATATTTTCGGCAGGTCCTCCGATTTTTTTTTTTACATTGTGCTGACCCTCGTTCTTTAAATGACGCTATCCCGAGAGGACGCTAAAGGCAGCCGTAATGGCCTCATCTTCGGCAGGCTCCTCCATTTTTTTTTTTTTTTTTTTTTTTTTACGTTGTGCTGACCCTCGTTCTTTAAATGACGCTATCCGAGGAGGACACCTAAAGGCGAGCCGTAATGGCCTCATCTTCGAGGCTCCTCTGGTTTTTTTTTTACGTTGTGCTGACCTGTTCTTTAAGATGACGCTATCCCGAGGAGGACACCTAAACGCGAGCCGTAATGGCTCATCTTCGGCAGGCTCCTCTGTTTTTTTTTTACGTTGTGCTGACCCTGTTCTTTAAATGACGCTATCCCCAGGAGGACACTAAAGGCGAGCCGTAATGGCCGCATCTTCGGCAGGTTCTCCGGTTTTTTTTTTTTTTTTTTTTTTACGTTGTGCTGACCCTCGTTCTTTAAATGACGCTATCCCGAGGAGGACACCTAAAGGCGAGCCGTAATGGCCTCATCTTCGAGGCTCCTTCGTTTTTTTTTTTTTTTCTTTTTTTTTCATTGTGCTGACCCTCGTTCTTTAAATGACGCTATCGAGGAGGACACTAAACGCGAGCCGTAATGGCTCATCTTGGCAGGCTCCTCCGGTTTTTTTTTACGTTGTGCTGACCCTCGTTCTTTAATGACGCTATCCCGAGGAGGACACTAAAGGAGCCGTAATGGCCGCATCTTCGGCAGGTTCTTTCGTTTTTTTTTTTTTACGTTGTGCTGACCCTCGTTCTTTAAATGACGCTATCCCGAGGAGGACACCTAAACGCGAGCCGTAATGGCCCATCTTCGGCAGGCTCCTCCGATTTTTTTTTACATTATGCTGACCCTCGTTCTTTAAATGACGCTATCCCGAGGAGGACACTAAAGGAGCCGTAATGGCCACATCTTCAGCAGGTTCTTTCGTTTTTTTTTTTACATTGTGCTGACCCTCGTTCTTTAAATGACGCTATCGAGGAGGACACCTAAACGCGAGCCGTAATGGCCCCATCTTCGGCAGGCTCCTCCGATTTTTTTTTTTTTTTTTACGTTGTGCTGACCTCGTTCTTTAAATGACGCTATCCCGAGGAGGACACTAAAGGCGAGCCGTAATGGCCTCATCTTCGGCAGGCTCCTCCATTTTTTTTCCGGTTTTTTTATTTTTTTTTGTTTTACATTGTGCTGACCTTCGTTCTTTAAATGACGCTATCCCGAGGAGGACACTTAAAGGCGAGCCGTAATGGCCGCATCTTCGGCAGGTTCTTTCGGTTTTTTTTTTTTACGTTGTGCTACCCTCGTTCTTTAAATGACGCTATCCCGAGAGGACACCTAAACGAGCCGTAATGGCCCCATTTTCGGCAGGCTCCTTCGATTTTTTTTTTTACATTGTGCTGACCCTCGTTCTTTAAATGACGCTATCCCAGAGGACACTTAAAGGCAGCCGTAATGGCCTCATCTTCGGCAGGCTCCTCCATTTTTTTTTTTTTTTTTTTTTTTTACATTGTGCTGACCCTCGTTCTTTAAATGACGCTATCCGAGGAGGACACCTAAAGGCGAGCCGTAATGGCCTCATCTTCGCAGGCTCCTCCGTTTTTTTTTACGTTGTACTGACCTTGTTCTTTAAATGACGCTATCCCGAGGAGGACACCTAAACGAGCCGTAATGGCTATCTTCGCAGGCTCTTCTGTTTTTTTTTTCTTTTTTTTTTTACGTTGTGCTGACCCTCGTTCTTTAAATGACGCTATCCCAGGAGGACACTAAAGGCGAGCCGTAATGGCCGCATCTTCGGCAGGTTCTTCCGGTTTTTTTTTTTTTTTTTTTTATACGTTGTGCTGACCCTCGTTCTTTAAATGACGCTAATCCCGAGGAGGACACCTAAAGCGAGCCGTAATGGCCTCATCTTGGCAGGCTCCTTCGTTTTTTTTTCGGTTTTTTTTTTTTTTCCATTGTGCTGACCCTCGTTCTTTAAATGACGCTATCCCGAGGAGGACACCTAAACGCGAGCCGTAATGGCCCCATCTTGGCAGGCTCCTTTTTTTTTTTCCGTTTTTTTTTTTTTACGTTGTGCTGACCCTCGTTCTTTAAATGACGCTATCCCAGGAGGACACCTAAACGCGAGCCGTAATGGCCCCCCATCTTCGGCAGGCTCCTCTGATTTTTTTTTTACATTGTGCTGACCCTCGTTCTTTAAATGACGCTATCCCGAGAGGACACTTAAAGGCGAGCCGTAATGGCCTCATCTTCGGCAGGCTCTCCGTTTTTTTTTTTGGTTTTTTTCTTTTTTTTTTTGTGCTGACCCTCGTTCTTTAAATGACGCTATCCCGAGGAGGACACTTAAAGGCGAGCCGTAATGGCCGCATCTTCGGCAGGTTCTCCGGTTTTTTTTCTTTTTCTTTTTTTTATACGTGTGCTGACCCTCGTTCTTTAAATGACGCTATCCCGAGGAGGACACTAAAGGCGAGCCGTAATGGCCTCATCTTGGCAGGCTCCTCGTTTTTTTTTTTCGTTTTTTTTTTTTTTCCATTGTGCTGACCCTCGTTCTTTAAATGACGCTATCCCGAGGAGGACACCTAAACGCGAGCCGTAATGGCCCATCTTCGGCAGGCTCCTTTGGTTTTTTTTCCGTTTTTTTTTTTTTTTACGTTGTGCTGACCCTCGTTCTTTAATGAGCTATCCCAGGAGGACACCTAAACGCGAGCCGTAATGGCCCATCTTCGGCAGGCTCCTCCGATTTTTTTTTTTACATTGTGCTGACCCGTTCTTTAAATGACGCTATCCCGAGTAGGACACTAAAGGCGAGCCGTAATGGCCTCATCTTCGGCAGGCTCCGTTTTTTTTTTTTTTTTTTTTTTTTTTTTACATTGTGCTGACCCTCGTTCTTTAAATGACGCTATCCCGAGGAGGACACTAAAGGCGAGCCGTAATGGCCATCTTCGGCAGGTTCCTTCGGTTTTTTTTTTTTTTACGTTGTGCTGACCCTCGTTCTTTAAATGACGCTATCCCGAGAGGACACCTAAACGAGCCGTAATGGCCCCATTTTCGGCAGGCTCCTCCGATTTTTTTTTTTCGTTGTGCTGACCCTCGTTCTTTAAATGACGCTATCCCGAGAGGACACTTAAAGGCGAGCCGTAATGGCTCATCTTCGGCAGGCTCTCCGTTTTTTTTTTTTTTTTTTTTTTTTTTTTACATTGTGCTGACCCTCGTTCTTTAAATGACGCTATCCCGAGAGGATACTTAAAGGCGAGCCGTAATGGCCGCATCTTCGGCAGGTTCCTCCGGTTTTTTTTTTTTACGTTGTGCTGACCTCGTTCTTTAAATGACGCTATCCCGAGGAGGACACCTAAACGCGAGCCGTAATGGCCTCATCTTCGGCAGGCTCCTCTTTTTTTTCTTTTTTTCCATTTTTTTTACGTTGTGCTGACCCTCGTTCTTTAAATGACGCTATCCCGAGGAGGACACCTAAACGAGCCGTAATGGCCTCATCTTCGGCAGGCTCCTCCGTTTTTTTTTTTTTTTCCATTTTTTTTTACATTGTGCTGACCTCGTTCTTTAAATGACGCTATCCCGAGGAGGACACTTAAAGGCGAGCCGTAATGGCCGCATCTTCGGCAGGTTCTTTCGGTTTTTTTTTTTTACGTTGTGCTGACCCTCGTTCTTTAAAATGACGCTATCCCGAGAGGACACCTAAACGAGCCGTAATGGCCCATCTTCGGCAGGCTCCTTCGTTTTTTTTTTTACATTGTGCTGACCTCGTTCTTTAAATGACGCTATCCGAGAGGACACTTAAAGGCAGCCGTAATGGCCTCATCTTCGGCAGGCTCCTCATTTTTTTTTTTTTTTTTTTTTTACGTTGTGCTGACCCTCGTTCTTTAAATGACGCTATCCGAGGAGGACACCTAAAGGCAGCCGTAATGGCCTCATCTTCGGCAGGCTCCTCCGTTTTTTTTTTACGTTGTACTGACCTCGTTCTTTAAAGACGCTATCCCGAGGAGGACACCTAAACGCGAGCCGTAATGGCCATCTTCGCAGGCTCCTCTTTTTTTTTTTTTTTTTTTACGTTGTGCTGACCCTCGTTCTTTAAATGACGCTATCCCAGGAGGACACTAAAGGCGAGCCGTAATGGCCGCATCTTCGGCAGGTTCTTCCGGTTTTTTTTCTTTTTTTTTTTTTACGTTGTGCTGACCCTCGTTCTTTAAATGACGCTATCCCGAGGAGGACACCTAAGGCGAGCCGTAATGGCCTCATCTTCGGCAGGCTCCTTCGTTTTTTTTTTTTTTTTTTTTTTTTGTGCTGACCCTCGTTCTTTAAATGACGCTATCCGAGGAGGACACCTAAACGCGAGCCGTAATGGCCCCATCTTCGGCAGGCTCCTTTGGTTTTTTTCCGTTTTTTTTTTTTTACGTTGTGCTGACCCTCGTTCTTTAAATGACGCTATCCCAGGAGGACACCTAAACGCGAGCCGTAATGGCCCATCTTCGGCAGGCTCCTCTGATTTTTTTTTTTACATTGTGCTGACCCTCGTTCTTTAAATGACGCTATCCCGAGGAGGACACTTAAAGGCGAGCCGTAATGGCCTCATCTTCGGCAGGCTCCTCCGTTTTTTTTTTTTTTTTTTTTTTTTTTTTTACATTGTGCTGACCCTCGTTCTTTAAATGACGCTATCCCGAGGAGGACACCTAAAGGCGAGCCGTAATGGCCGCATCTTCGGCAGGTTCTTCCGGTTTTTTTTCTTTTTTTTTTTTTATACGTTGTGCTGACCCTCGTTCTTTAAATGACGCTATCCCGAGGAGGACACCTAAAGGCGAGCCGTAATGGCCTCATCTTTGGCAGCTCCTCGTTTTTTTTTTTTTTTTTTTTTTTCATTGTGCTGACCCTCGTTCTTTAAATGACGCTATCCGAGGAGGACACCTAAAGCGAGCCGTAATGGCCCCATCTTCGGCAGGCTCCTTTTTTTTTTTCCGTTTTTTTTTTTTTTACATTGTGCTGACCCTCGTTCTTTAAATGACGCTATCCAGGAGGACACCTAAACGCGAGCCGTAATGGCCCATCTTCGGCAGGCTCCTCCGATTTTTTTTTACATTGTGCTGACCCTCTTCTTTAAATGACGCTATCCGAGGAGGACACCTAAAGGCGAGCCGTAATGGCCGCATCTTCGGCAGGCTCCTTCCGGTTTTTTTTTTTTTTACGTTGTGCTGACCCTCGTTCTTTAATGACGCTATCCGAGGAGGACACCTAAACGAGCCGTAATGGCCCATCTTCGGCAGGCTCCTCCGATTTTTTTTTACATTGTGCTGACCCTCGTTCTTTAAATGACGCTATCCCGAGGAGGACACTTAAAGGCGAGCCGTAATGGCCTCATCTTCGGCAGGCTCT